>NW_026606150.1:6972500-7015000 GCF_029834395.1 Sorex fumeus | reverse complement strand
CACTCGTGTCTCTCCAGGGGGTCGTCTCAGAGACCTAGTAGGGCGGGCAGCCAACAGGGCTGCATGGAGGTGGTGTGACGGCCAGGAGGGTGCCCCCAACTGCTGAGTGTGGGGAACCCCTGGAGAGGGTCCAGCACTGGGCACCAGCAGCCCTGCCAGGTTGCCTGCCCGTGAGCCCGCCCTGGGCATCTGGTTCCTGCCCTGATGTCCCAAGCAACTGCCCCCCCACCTCCCATTCTTCTCCGGGCTAAGGGGGTCCTCCAGACAAGAACCCTCGGGGAGGTACCGCCCGGCACCCCACTTCCGGTCACATGAGGTCCTCGTGCCCACCTTCAGGTTTCCAGTGACGAAAACAGACCCATGTCTCTAGACGCCACTGCCCACCCACCCCACGCCTGTGAAGGGCCCTAGCTCTGGAGGGGCTGACCAGAACCAATAAGAGAAGCTGAAAGGCACCTTCTCTCCTGCCGAGCCCCCTGCCCCCCCCAGCCACTCAGGGGAGCCCTACCCTGGATGGGAGCAGCAAAGGCTGTTCCCTAGGGAGTCTCCACAGCCCCTCAGTGCCCCAAAGCCCGTGTCTCACCAGTTTCTTGCAAGCTGCAGGAAGCCCTACACCAGGACTCTGCATGGTTCTTGCTACGTGCACACCGGGGGCCTCCCTGCCCCCCGCCCCGCACCTCAGGAGGAAGGCAGGTCCTGTCAGAGGGGGCAGCTCCAGGAGCTCGTCCCCCTCAGACCTGGCCCTTCTGAGTCCTGAGTAAGAGCAGCAAGCGGAGATAAAGAAGAACGGACGGATGGGTCTAAGCTAGGAAGACGCAGACACGCCTCCTGAGGGTGTCCATGGTGATGGCAAGTGACGCTCCAGGGAACCACAACTTCACACCCCACTGGGTCCCCCCCACCCCGTTCTCCCCAGGATGTGGCATAGGGTCAGCCCAGAAAAAGAGCTGCTTCCTTGGAAAAAGGAATGGAGGTATGGAAGGAGGAAGTCAGGATGGATGGACGGATGGGTGGGTGGGTTTATGGAAGGATGGGTGGATGGATGGATGGATGGATGGATGGATGGATGGATGGATGGATGGGTGGATGGATGGATGGATGGATGGATGGGCAGATGAATGGGTGGATGGATGGGTGGATGGACGGACGGATGGATGGATGGATGGATGGGCAGATGGATGGATGGGTGGATGGATGGATGGATGGATGGGTGGATGGATGGATGGATGGATGGGCAGATGGATGGTGGATGGATGGGTGGATGGACGGATGGATGGATGGGCAGATGGATGGATGGGTGGATGGATGGATGGATGGATGGATGGATGGATGGGCAGATGGATGGATGGGTGGATGGATGGATGGATGGATGGATGGGTGGATGGATGGATGGATGGATGGGCAGATGGATGGTGGATGGATGGGTGGATGGACGGATGGATGGATGGGCAGATGGATGGATGGGTGGATGGATGGATGGATGGATGGATGGATGGATGGGCAGATGGATGGGTGGATGAATGGGTGGATGGATGGATGGATGGATGGATGGATGGGCAGATGGATGGATGGGTGCATGGGTGGATGTATGGGTGGGCAGAGAAAGGAAGGAAGGAAGGAAGGAAGGAAGAAAGGAAGGAAGGAAGGGCGGTGAGACAGCCATTGGCCGGTAGAGCCTGTGCATGCATGATGGGGCATTCACATCATCAGGTAGACACTGTAACCTTAACACACTGTACACACCATCAGGTACACACCGCCAGGTACACACTGTCAGGTTCACACCATCAGGTGCACACCGTCAGGTACACACTGTCAGATTCACACTGTCAGGTACACACCATCAGGTACACACCTTGTCAGGTACACACTGTCAGGTTCATACCATCAGGTACACACCTACATGTGCCTGTTGAGGAAGAACCTTTGAGGGGAATAACAAAAGCCCCAGAATGACTCTGAGCAAAGCCAGGTGCCAGAGAGAAGGTGGAGATAAAGGTGAAAGACAGGACCACCCCCTTCTGGAAACTTCCACAGGGTGTGCGACCTCCTGGTGGCTCCCGTTTGTGGAGGCCCAGCCCCCAGGCGCCCTTGCTTTGAGTCAAGGCCGGGGGGCTGCGAGAGACACGGCGAGTGGAGGCCTGTGACCGGCCTGATGACCAGATGGGCCTGCTCAGGCCTCCGAGAAGCCGGGACGCGTCTGTAAGGGAGACAAATGACCTCTCCCATCTGCTGGGGGGTGGCAGGAGGCCGTGGGCCGGCGCGGCGGGAGTCTGCGTGCTCGCAGCGGGCACCACTGCCCGCCTGGTAGCATGGGCTGCGGCCGTGACCCCCGGCTATTTTCATCTGCTGCCTGTCCGCAGCCCACTCCCTAATGCAAGGTGACAGCGGCACTCTGTCCCCCAGGGCCCCAGGAGACCGTTTCCTGCTCACAAAAGGACGCGTGCCTGATTTCAAGACAAATTAACAACTCAGAAACGCCACATCCCCCTGCCCGCCCCTGTGAGTCCAGCGCACCCCGGCCCCACGTCCACCCCTTCAGTGCCTCACTGCATCTCGGAAGCTGGAAGGGCAGCTCTCCTGCAGCACGCCATGAAAGTGCTGTGTGACACTGTCGGAGTAGCTTGTCCTCTCTCCACTTCTCCACAGTGGCCTTCCCCGCAGCCCTCCTGTCCAGTGCTTCCACAGGCACCCCACCCTCGCAGCTCCTCCAGGTCTCCACTGGCCCCTACGCTGCATTCTGCTTTCTCTGCAAATGACAGCGGCTCCTTCTGGTGCCCCTTGGACAGAAACTCAGCCGAGCACACGGCCCAGGACAGCTGCGTCCACAGGGAGGTCCGGACACCCCCACCTTGAGTCACCAGCTGTAGGGAGACTGTCCCATGCTGTCATTCACAGGTAGCAGCAGGTTCTCATGCCAGCCGGCCTCGAGCCTGAGAGCTGACCAGGTAGGAGGAGCAGGAGACTGTCCTGGGTGTCCCCCTCTGACTAGGAATGAACCCCACCCCATGTGTCAGGCACCTCACAGGGCAGGGCTGCAGGGCGGGGCCAGAGGGAGGGCTGGGGCGGGCCTAAGGGGCAGAAGGCGGAGTCTGGGCGGGGCCAGAGGAGGACGGGGCGGGGCCTAATTGGGCAGGAGGCGGGGTCTGGGGCGGGGCCTAAAGGGGCAGGGCGGGGGCAGAGGGAGTGCTGGGGCAGGGCCTAAAGGGCAGAAGGCGGAGTCTGGGGCAGGGCCAGAGGAGGATGGGGCGGGGCCTAAAGGGGCATAAGGCGGAGTCTGGGGCGGGGCCAAAAGAGGACGGGGCGGAGCTTAAAGGAGCAGAAGGTGGAGTCTGGGGCAGGGCCAGAGGAGGACAGGGCGGAGTCTAAAGGGGCAGAAGGCGGGATCTGGGGCGGAGCCAGAGAGCAGGCTGGGGCGGGTCCAAGGCGCAAAAGGTAGGGTCTGGGGCGGGACTGATGCGGGGCCGGGGGTGTGGCTAAGGGGAAGGAGGCCTATGGGGCTGGGCTGGGGGCGGAGCTTCAGGGAAGGCGGAGACTGAGGCCAAAAGGTGGGGTTGAAGGCGGGGCCTTGGGGGAAGGCGGAGTCTTAGGCGGGGCCAAAAGGAAGAGCTGGGGAGGCAGAGGGCGGGGCCTGAGGCGAAGATGGAGGGCGGGGCCTGAGAACGGTCTGCGGGTTGGCTGGTGAGCTGAGCTGGGCGGGACAGGGGGCGGGCTTGGGCGGGGCCACACTCTCTTGTCCCACCCTACACCAGGTCCACAGGGCGACTGTTCCTCTGTAGCATGACCTTCCCCAGCAGGCCCAGAGGTGCCCCGGACCAAAAGGATTCCCAGCCCGGCCCAGCCCACCCCTCTGGGCCCTGAGAAAACATCACTTCTTCATTCTACAGCCCCACTCCTGCCAGCCCTGCTGCTAACAGGGGTGGGGGAAACCCCAGAAAGAGGGGTGCCAGGGTCTGCCGCCTCACTGTCCCCCACTCAAGTACGTCCATATCCCTGGGGAGGAGGTGGGGCTTATGGGATCCTTCCAGACACTTCCCTGGATATCAATCTATCCATCCTGGCTCACCTTTGGATTCACAAACTGCCTCAGAACCAGGGACTTAAAACGAAGAATGATCAGATGGACTCTGCCAGGCAGCTGGGGGCAGGTGCCCACTCGCCTCACCCAACAACTGGAGGGGCCCGCCCTACAGGGGGCCTGGGGATCCTCCCACAGAGGATGGAGGTAGTGGAGTCTGGCTGCACGGCCGGCCGGGGCAGCTCCATGGTCAGGTCAACCAGATGCCTTGTTTCTGGGCAATGCCCTCCTCCTGGGCATCCGGGGGTGTGCTGGTACTGGACACACATCTGGTTCCCTCCTCCCTCCTGGCACATCAAGGCTCAGTCTGCCATGGTCCTGCTGGGCAACCACACAGTCATAGGCTGGGAGGGGCCTGGTCCCCAGGGACCCCCCACTGCAGGGACAGCTCCCCTCCACGGGCTGTGATAAATGGAGAGATAAGCCACCAGCGCCAGCGATGGCCACCCTGCAGGTCAGCAGGACGGTGATGTCACGCTCAGGGCCGCAGAGGGCTCATCCTCTTGGATAGCCAGTAGAGATAAGGGCCCCGTCTGCTTCTGCTGCGTGGCACTAATTCGTTTTTTTCAGGGGGATTCAAGCAAAGTGCTGGACTGTCAGCCGCACAGAGCTCGGAAACGTTCCCCGTTGGGGGCCGGTGGCTCTGTCCTAGAGAGGTCACTGTGGGCTGGGGCTGGGTCACTGTCTGGCCAGGCACACGGGGTGTGGCTGCCACCCGGCCAGGACACCAGAAAGGCCAGCTCCCTGAGAAGTGGGCGACAGCAAGTGAGTGACGGGTCCTTGCTCTCAGCCAGGACTCGGGAGGACCCAAGGGTCTGCTGGGCAGGGCCAGACACGGCTGTACCGCCGGCTCTACGCCCGGCCACAGGCTGGTGCCCCCATCCCTGTGCTCACACCTCCACCTGCCCTGCACGGAGTTTGCACTCACACACCTGCCCGGCTGTATCTCACCCCGACACCCCAAAGGGCGAAGCCCCCACGGGAGAGGGTGTTCCAGAGACCCAGACTCGGCAGGAAGGCCTGGGCCTGAACACACTTGCTGAGGCTGAACCCAGGCCCACCCCAGCTCCAGATGGTTCCGGTTCTACAATATCAGATTTCACACCTCCCGAACACACACACTCTCAATATACAAACACCACCGATATGCACAAACCCCAAATATACATGTATCCCCAATATACACACCCAAATATACACATACCCCGAATATAAATGCACCCCTATAGACATATCCCAAATATACATGGACTCCCCAATGTACACACGTATCCCAAATATACACACTCCAAACATAGTACCCCCACCATATACATTGCTCCTCCAATACACACGCCCATATATGCACATATTCCAAATATAGGCATACCCCAAATGTACACGTACCCCAAATAGACACATACCCAAATGCACACACACAAAGTACAAGCATACACATTCCAGTACTCACATTCACACACAATCCAAATATACACATAAACAACCCAATATATGCATACACCGACAAACATACGCCAAACACACACATATTACCCCAATACTCACACACCACACACCCTAAATACACACACCCCTGGGCACAAAGCAAATACATACATCTATGCTCACCAAATTCACACCTGTTTGTATATCCCAAATACACGTGTATATGCAAACACACACCAAGTGTACACGCATACACATGTCAAACACATATGCACACATGGCCCGTGTGTGTGTCTCTATACCCACACCAGATACACACATACACACGGCACTTACACCAGAGCTTTATGCGTCGACACATGGACACGCATACACGCATGCGAACACACATGCACACAGCTTGTACATGCGTGCAGAACGGCGTCATGCACGTGTGGATGGTGTTTATGTGTCAGCACACACGAGCTACACCCAGTCCCCGCCCTCGGACCCAGCCCACTGCTGGCTCCTGTGCTGTGCGGGGCCAGGAATCCTGCCGTGGGGGCGGGGCTTTGCTGTGGAGGCGGGGCCTGTCGTGGGCGTGGCCTGCGGTGGGGCGGGGCCCGCGTGCCCTCAGAAGCCCCTCAGTCCAGCCCTGGACTGTCCAGCGAAGTTCCTGCGCGTCGCCGTCGCATGCTCTGGGCAGAGCCCAGCCCGGCCAGGCCACCCTTCACCACAATGACTCAGGGAGCACCAGGGAGCACAGGACCAGCAGACATCCAGCGCCAGCCCGTGGTTGGGACCTCCCAGGCACCCATGGGTCCTCTGGCCACAGCAGCGACACCAGCAGCGTGGCAGGACGGGGCCCCTGGTTCCTTACCGTCCTGGGCACAGAGGCGCAGGGCAAGCCTGGGGACAAAGGCGGGTCTGGGGAACGTTAGGAGCTGCGGCTCGTTCAGTTAGGCCCCTGGACACGGGCACCCTCAAATGCTGCGTCCAGATATTTGATGTCTCCGCCACCCCAGTTTGCTGTTAAAAGGGGCCAGGGCGGCTGCCCTGGCCAAGAACAAAGGTGACTGCGGGGTCTGGGGAGGGGGCTGGGTATGGTGGGCGAGATCAAGCCAGGACTTCCTTCAGGGTGTGAGTTCACCGTGGACTCCAGCACCCAGCGGCTGTAAAATCCTGGCTGACGTGGCTGGACCTTGACGAGCTGGAGCCCCACAGCCCGTGAGGGACACGCAGATGCTTGCAGGGGGAGCCCGGCCCACCCCAGGCTCCCAGGCCGCACCCCTGCAGCCCACACAAGCCGGGCGGGAAGCACATAGAGAAGAATGCACAGTGGCAGGGATGCCAGCCCAGGCCCCAGGTGTCTCCCTCGGGGAGGGCCCCCTAATGCTCTCAGTCACGGCACACGGTGACCACCCACAGCCGCACTGGCTCCCGAGGCCCTGACACGGGTTTGATGTGAACAGATGCAGGAAAAAAAGGTCCAGGGCTGATGCAGGACCGGGTGGCCACAGGCCAGGTCCAGGAAGGAGGGGGGGCAGAGCAGGAGGAGGCCTGAGGCCGGGGAGAGGGCTCTGGGCCTGGGGGCAAAGACCAGGCTTGGGACACCCAAAGTCCCTGGTCCCAGACTGTGTCATCCCCCCAGGTCCCCAAGTCAGGGTCAGAGACTCAGCAAACACCTCTCACAGAACCTCCTCCTGACTCACAGTCCCCCAGAGTGGATCCAGCACTGTGTCCTGGTCCCCCAAACAGGCCCTGTGACCCCCATCCCACAGACAGGCCCCATGACCCCCGTCCCACAGAGACACGTTCTAGTCACCAGCAGCCATGCTTGCCTTCTGGAATTGCTTTCTTTCAGCTGGGGTCACACCCGGCAGTGCTCAGGGCTGACTCCTGGCTCTGTGCTCAGGGTCACTGGTGGTGGGGCTCCAGGGTGCCGAGGACCAGAATTGGGTCAGGTATGTGCCAGGCCAGCTCCCTGCCTGCTGGACCATCACTTCGCCCCGAGAGTCTTTTTAAAAATACTTGAGATTTTTCAACCCTTTCAAGTCTTTGGCACACACCAAGCCCATCTCTTGAGAATTTGGTTTCTTGACATCGCTGTAGTTACTTTTATTATCATTTTAAACTTCTATGTATTTTTTTTCTTTTTTGATTGAGTTGGCTAACGGGGACCCTTTTATTATTGGGATATTTCCCCTCTCAACGATATTACTAAATTGCACACTTGAAAATTGTTAAAGTGGAAGATTTAATAGCTCATGTAGTCCTGTCACTGTCACTGTCCTCCCATGGTTCATCGATCTGCTCGAGGGGGCCCAGTAACGTCTCCATTGTGACACTTGTCACTGTGTTTGGCGTATCGAATATGTCACGGGGAGCTTGCCAGGCTTTGCCCGTGTAGTCCAAGAAACACAAAATGACACAAAATGGAAAAAAATAATGCAACGGAAGAGCATGCTGAGAAGATCGTGGGCCAGAACGTCTTTCCTGGTGGCCTGGCGCTGATAACGGGCCGCTTCCCTGCCACCTCCCCCTGCTCCCGCCCCCATCCCTCCTGCCCTGACCCAGTCTAAGGGATCGGTGTGTGATTAGTAACTTCCCTCCTGCAAACTTACGAACGAAACGTCACAAGTATCATCACCAGTATAAGCTCCCACGTGGGCGAGGAGTTTCCCCCAGAGTCGCTTCGGCCGCGTCTCCGAGGCCCCGATCACATGGCACAGTCCTGTGGAAACTCCCACGTCCCGTGGAACCCACCCAGGCGCTCTCACGCAGCTGGGAAGACCTGGGCCCGCCCTGTCCCACACCCAGACACGTGAGCTGCATGTTAAGTGCGAGGCGTACCAAGGATGCTGAGACATGTGGCAAGCCATCATTCTCGTCTGCGTCATGGGTGCTGTCCCAGTGCCCCCTGGCACGGAAACGCCTCACGGAACCGTGCGTTGTCTTTCTGGGCCGCGTCTTCAAACTCAAACTCAGGCGTGGTCTCGCACCAGGAACGGTTACATGGAGTCCTGTGTGCGGGGCCACACAGTTCCCATCTCTGGTGTCTCTGCTCCCCCAGGCTGCCAGTGCCCGCCACCAGCCCTGTGCCAGCAGCAGTTGGCGGGGGCTTCCCGGGCTGCTGGGGGGGGGGGTTGTGCCTGTGCCCGCCTCCGTCTGTGCCGTTCTCCCCATCCATGGCTCCTCCTCTGCGTTCACCTCGTCTTGGAACAAGTTTATAGGCGGCCCAAGAACCCAGGGGTACTGCCTGAGCTGACTCCCGGCCGAGCAACCTAGGACCGCTGCCAGCCTCCAATCCTGGGCAGAGGGTATGGGCAAGGGTCGGGCCAGAACTGAGAGGAGTCCCCAAGTCAGCCACACACCGCCCCAAGCAGCACCACCCGGGTAATGGCCACAGTTATAGGCGCCTAAGCTGCCTGTCCAGGGTCTGCTCCTGTGGGTGGCCTTGAGGTCAGTGTGAAAATAGCTGCAAATCCAGCCTCGTCTGCATCTGGAGATAAATGTGAGTTAATTCTGCTCCAGGGCTGGAGCGATAGCACAGCGGTAGGGCGTTTGCCTTCTGTGCAGCCAACCTGGCCGAGCCGGGTTCGATTCCTCTGCCCCTCTAGGAGAGCCCGGCATGCTACCAAGAGCATCTCGCCCACACAGCAAAGCCTGGCAAGCTACCCGTGATGTATTCATATGCCAAACACAGTAACAACAAGTCTCAAAATGGAGACGTTACTGGGCCCGCTAGAGAAAATCGATGAACAACGGGAGGACAGTGTGACAGTGACATGTAGAACTAAGGGTCTCTCCATAGTTCTCTCTCTCTCTCTCTCTCTCTCTCTCTCTCTCTCTCTCTCTTTCTCTCTCTCTCTCCCTCTCCCTCCCTCCTTTCTCTTCCCACCTGGGACTTACTGAGATGCCCGGCCCAACAGCACCCTCATTGTCACCATGAGGACCAGTGCAGCCTGCTGCTGGCACCGCCCAGAGGTGTGGGGAGTGTGCTGATATCAAGGAGCTGAGATACCATCACCTGGCAGTGCCAGTGTGGTTGCAAGACAAAATTAAAAGGGGCGGAGGAAGCTCGTCCAAGTCACCGGCTATTTACACAAACGCTGCTCTCAGCCCAATGTGACTGTGGCCGACCCGGGCTGGTCAGCCTCAGTGCCCAGTGCTCAGTGCCCAAGGCCTGTTCTCAGCAAGCTGTGAGGGCAAGTGAGGCCAGGGCGCCAGGGCATGGCCTCAAACTGGATTTTGTCAGCTGTGAGCAATAAAAACTGCTGTGCGTTGATTCGGGGAGGAAACGGGATGTGTCGAGCACAGTGGGGAGGGGTCTCCGCAGACTCGTCTCCTGCCCGCTCCAGCGGGGCTCCGTCCTCTGGTGGGCTTGGCGGAGGGCTGTCTGCTCCCCACTTCCGGCGAAGGTGTGACACCCCCACTGCTCAGCATCAAGGACTCTTGGGCCGCGGACCCTCAGCTTCAGAACAGGGTAATGGGGGCTCCTTTCCCCACGCACAGGACCCCAAAAGTTGAAACCTGGCGACCTTTCCCAGTCCTGGGGTGCAGCGAGGCCCTGGGGCCCGAGAACCATGGCCGCCCGCGGTCGTGGGGGGCAGCAGTGAGTCCTGGGACCTTCGGTGGACTCAGTTTCCCTTCCCATCAGCCCTCCGATATGACAGCACACAGGGGCCCCTGGCTTCACCCCAAAGACTCCAGGCGGCTCCTGCGGGTGGGGTTTGCACACCCCGCCTCTCCCCTGCCCCTCCCGTGGGGGCCCCCGGCACTGGGTCCAGCTGAGCAGGTCAGTTTGCTCATGGCTGAGCGACCAGGGCTGTGACTCAGGGTCTCTTATGTCTGGCCCTGCGGAGGCCAGTGAGCCGGTGGTCACTGTGGCCTGGGGGTGGGGGGTGGGGGCGGCTGCGACTGGGCTCTGGGGTCTCAGCCCCAGCGGCCCCTCAGCTCACCCCCAGACGCCCGCAAACCCCATCACAGAGAATCAGGAGCAAAGGAAGCTTCCAGCAGGATGGTGCGGGCCACTGGTGTCGGCTCAGCCCCGGCCCTTCGAGGGGGACCCTCGGACCAGAGGGGGGCGGGGGCCTCTAGTCCTCCTTGGGCTTGTGCGGGAACCTCTGGGCCAGTCTGTAGTCGATGAAGGTGCCGAGACAGAACCACAGCAGGAAGCGGGCGAGCAGGATGACCACCAGCAGCACCATGAGGGGGTCAGGGCCCGCGGGCCCCCCAAACCAGGAGCTCATGCCAAGGCCGCAGAGCCGGGCACGCCTGAGTCCGGCTTCCAGGCGGGGCCCCCGCGCCCCTGCGCCCCTTTCGAGGACGGGCTGGTTCTCCCGCGGGTTCCCAGGCTCTCCCTGGGCCCGCGCGGGGCCTCCCAACACGAGGGGACAGACAGGGGACAGCGGCCCACGGTCCCCCGCAGCCCCCCCGCACACCCCTCCGCCCGCCTACAGCCCTCTCTGGGCCCACAATAGCCGCATTGTCCGAGCAAGGGCCCGGCCCGCCCTGCCCCAGCTGACGTAATCCCGCGTCTGCGTCCGTCCGGTGGCAGCTGCCCGGCGAGGGTGCCACCTTCCCGGCGCTGCCCGCGCCCACGCCCGCTCCTCGGGCCCCTCGGACAATCGGGCGCTTTCTCCTCCAATTAGCCAGCACGTCGGGGGCCGGCACCGTCCAGCGGGCAGGAGGGGGCTGCGGACACGGAAGGGGAAGGGGAGAACAGTCAGCGCCCGCGACCCCAAACAAGGCGCAATTAGCACAGGGCCGCTCACCCGCCGCGGTTCGAGAGGCCCGGCCGGCAAGGAGGGGCCACCACCACCCGGAGGGGCCGGAGCTCGGGGCCTGCCCAGCCTCAGGCCCACCCAGAGCCCCCGGCTGGATGGGACTCGGGTCCCACATCCGTGCCATCCCTCTGGCCTGGGCACGCGTGTGTTTCTGTGGGCAGCATCTCCGGGGTGGGGGCTGGTCACTTCATCCCCCGAGGTGAGGTCCCCGAGTGATGCTTCCACACTGTCTCCACACCCGGGTCACGGGCCGGAGGGACAGCACAGCGGGGAGGGCACTCGCCTGGCTCGCCATGACCCCGGGTTCCATCCCCCGCACCCCATAGGGACCCCCAAGCCTGCAAGGAGTGAGTCCTGAGCCCAGAGCCAGAGTAAGCCCTGAGCGTGACCCAAAAAAAAGAAAGAGCATCTGGGCCTGGAGTGATAGCACAGCGGGGAGGGCGTTTGCCTTGTACGTTGCCGACCCGGGTTCGATTCCCAGCATCCCATATGGTCCCCTGAGCACCGCCAGGGGTAATTCCTGAGTGCAGAGCCAGGAGTAACCCCTGAGCATCGCAGGGTGTGACCCAAAAAGAAAAAAAAAAAAAGAACATTGGTCTGCCTCCCACACCTGCACATGCAGTCACATGCACACTCACACATGCACATTCTACTCACACACACACACACACACACACGCTCACACACACATACATGCCCACATATCACAGGTTCATGATCACATGTGTCACACGTGCACCGTGCAGGCATTGCATACCTGGAGCCCCACACATATGCAGTCCACACAGGCACACGTGCACATCTCATGCCCCTCGCCCATGTGCATACAACATGCGCACGCACACTCCTAGGCCACACGTGTGCTCAGGCCCATGGACACATGCTCGTGCACATGTCACATCCATGCACCTCTCACATGAACTCATACGTGTCACGCTCACAATGCGTGGGTTCATATGCCTCGCCCACGTGCACACACACACGTGTGTCACGCTCCCACACATGTGCACACATGCGTGTATTGTGGTCACACGTGTGACACCCGCAGGGCAGACAGGGCTTCCTGGGGAAGGGCTGTCAGACCCTGAGTCCCCACCCGGATCCCAGGGGCCGAGCACAGCGGCGCCTGGAGGTGGCGGGAATCTTGGGGAGGGACTCAGGACTCCTGGGCCGGGCACATGCCCATCTGCAGGGCAGGTGGCACCTCTGTGCCTCCAGCCCGAGGGCCCTGCGCCACCCCAGGACCTGACCCGGGGCACTAAGGCGCACCCCCAAACACACCAGCCTCCAGAAGGCCCTTGTGGGCCCCACATGCCCGGGAGCCCCACCCTGAAGGGAGCACGGGGAGCGGAGACCCCTGAGCAAAACGCCCCTTACCTGGGTGGTCTCCAGACAGCAGGGGCACCGGGCAGAGCCCGTCCTCAGCCTCGCACCCCAGCCGGTGGGGACGCGGCGGCCGTGGCTCAGCCTGTTTGCCGAGCACACTGCGGGCTCCAGAGTCAACAGCGGCTGGTCACGCGCCTCCCCGCCCCGTCAGACGGCCTGGCACCCCCGACTCTGAGAGGACGCGGTCAGCCTGTCCTTGGCCCCTCCCGGCCGATGACCCCAGCAAAGGCTTCCGAGTCCCCACAGTGTCCCCCACCCCCGGGGACGGGCACCCTCACGTCACTCCACGTCTGGGGGGACTGGGGGCGAGAGAGTGAGGAGTCTGGAGGCTCCTCCCGTCTCTGTGTCCCGCCATGTCCCTGTCCAGCTCCTGACCCGGCCCTGCACACAGGGGGCGGGGGGGGGGTCACGGCTCACAGGGGCCCCCTGAGCCAGACAGACGCCCACTGGCCGCTGCGGCTCAGGGTGAGTCCGAGGCAGGCAGGCCTTCAAGGTCACCGTGGACTTGGGGCCCTGCCCGCAGTCCCCGTCCTGCTCCGTGTCCCCTGCCCTGTCCTGTCCCGGACACACAGTGACGGGGTCGGGGCCGCTGTGGCAGCAAGTCCCGGAAGGAGCCGTGAGGCGCCCGGCACCCCCACCCCAGCACCAACTGGAAGCCCCGCTCACTCTGGGGTGGGGGTGGCGGGCACGGGGAGGTCAGGTGTGTGCAGGGCTGGGCCGGAGTCCGAGGGCCCCACCGAGCCAATTTGCTGCTGCCGGAGGCCAGAGGCAGCCCAGCCCAGGTGAGCTTCTTCCTGTCTGCATCTCGGGGCTCCGTCAGTGCTGGGGCCTCAGTGTCCTCCAAGCAAGGTCTATGGGCCCAACACTGCCGGGACATCACAGAATCGGGGGAGGGGGGCTTCTGTCTGAACTCAGACCCCCCGGCGGGTGGGAGCTTGAGTCCTCCCACCCCCCCCCCCCCAGGCCACCCTGATTTGGTGGGAGGGGTGAATTTGTGCGTTAATCCCAGCGTGATGTGCCTTGGGCTTCTGACTTGAGTCTTTTTCAAATCTCGCGAGGTCCCCGGGCCGGTAAGGGGGTCCGAGGGCAGGTGCTGAGACTCAGACAGCAGGGGCAGGGGGATCGTGGTGGGCTCACGACGCCCGTTTGCCTCGGCCCCGTGCCTCAGTGGGACCGGAGCGAGGGGTGGGAAGGCTCGCGTCCGATTGGAACCACGTTTGTGCGTTTCCTATTTTGGCACAAGCAAGGCCGGCTGGGGGTGAAAGGGAGAGCAGACACGGCACGGGGGGTGCGGGTTAGGGGGACCCCACCCCTTTCCCGCCACTGCCGAAGTGGAGGGAAGGGGCGGCCGGAAGCCAATGGGCGGTGGCCCCCACCAGGCTCTCGGCACCCCCCCCCCCAGCAGGCAGCGCTACAGACGCCACAGGTGGGGGGTGGGCAGGGTCTCTGGGGGGGGGGCGATGGCACCCCCGCCCGGCTCCTGGGCCAGGCGCACCCTCGAGAGCACTTGGGGAAGATGGGGCCACGGCTGCCGGCTGGTATGTGAGTCAGCTCAGGGGGATCAAACAGCCGTCCAGGCGCTGTCAGGAACAGAATGAAATTCCAAATAAATTAGCCACGTCCGAGGAGCCAATACAACACGGGATTAAGCACACAAAGGAGGCCCAAGGCCGCCGCCTGCCCTGGGAGAATTCTTAATCACCTCGGAGCCTCTCACCTCGCCGGAGGCCCCGCGGGAGGAGACGCACGGAGCCCACTTGGGGGGGTGGGGGCCATGGGTGGGGGCCACGGGTTTTTGCTGGTGATCGCAGGCGTCTGTTGGTGATCACGAGCCCACACCGGGGTGGGGCGCTGAGCACATTAGGTGCACGTCTGCACCAGTGCCATCAGGCTGGTCTGAGGGAGGAGGCTGGACCAGGGAGGGGCAGGGGCTGACATCAGAATCCAGGCTCCACAGGGGCAGGGGTGAGGGAGGGAGGGGAGAGCCTGCTTCCCTCTTTGGGGTGGAGGAAGATCAGCTTCCTGAGCCCCGGAGTGCCCTTGAGCCTGTGCCGGCCGGCCATGTGCACCCCCGTTCTTTTCCGATCATTTCATCTTTAAAGGCGACGCTCTCTGCAAATCCACCTTCTGTCATTCACCGGCTCCGCCGGCAGCCACAGAACAATCCCTTTTTTATCAATGAACCCAGACTCCTTCTCTCACCGACAAGCCTCTTTCAAAGAGTTAATAGCGGAGGTCTGCGTGGCTCGGGGCACCTTTGAAGGCGCCGGAGATGGATCTAGTTTGTCCAAAGGCCTCGCCGAGAGGCGGGAGGCCCCAACCCCCCCCACCCCGCTTTTGCACAGAGAGGGAGGAGAGAGGGAGGGGGTGCGTTTGCTTTGCAGCAGGAAGGCATTTGCAAGAGATCAAACCACGGGCAGGAATTTGGAGGGGCCAAGAGGACCCAGACGGAATGTGAAGGCGCTTGAGAACCGCACACAAGGCAGAGTTTCCCAGGGCGGGGGGGGGGGGGGGGGCTCCGGCGAGGCCCCCGCCCCGCCCCGGCCCCACACAGTCCCCGGCTGAGGGGCCCCAGCCCCGCCAGGAGACCGAGGGTCACTCAGGAATGAGCGTGTTGGAAGGAGGGGAGAGGACGCAATGGGCTGACTTTTTTTTTAAGATGAAAGGCATCTTCGAGGTACAAGGGGGACCTTGTGGCGCCCCAAGTCTGAGAGGGACAGGCTGAGGGCTGGGATGCTCACGAGATATGGGAAAGAGGCCAGACGTGGACACACTCACGGCCTCACTCTCACACCCAAGGCCCCACTCACACGCACTCACCCCATCACGCTCACACTCACCCTCACGCTCTCCCTGTCACGCTCACTCTCACACCCCCGCGTCCCACAGTGCTCATCTTCCAGGGTCTCTCCTCGGTCACTGCGGGTCCCTTGAGCCTGTGACCACTTCTTGCTGCCTCCTGCCCTTCTCAATGCTCCGTTTCTTCCAGTGTGGACACGTCTCATGTTTGCTATGCCAGTCTGGAGGACCCTGAGGGTCAGGGATACCCAGGGACAGAGGGTGATTTGTGCACAGCCCAGTACAGCCCCTTCAGGCCACCCCAGACCGTGTCCCCATCTCTCCTGTTGGCTGACACTGACCAGACTCAGCCTTCGGATGGGCAGTGGGCTTCCCTATGAGACCCAGGACAGTGAGATGGGCACACGTGGGCACACATATACATACATACCCACATGCAGATACACATATGTTCCCATCTGCACATACAGACCTACACGCAGATACACGTGTGTTCACATCTATATACACCCACATGCAGGTACACGTCTGCACATGTAGACCTGCACACACTGAGAGAGCCAAATGCAGGTACGATTATGCACACAGTCACATGCCTACACATGCAGGCACAGACATGCATGCATGGATACATGTGTACAATGCATGCATCTATTCATGGGTGCACCTCAGCAGAGACACACACAGCCACACGTCTGTGTGCACGGGAGCATGCACACACAATCACACACACGTGCACATATATGTACGGTCCACAGATGAACACCTGTTCGCACAGTCCCACATGTGTGTGAGCATACACGCATGCCTACACACGTGTGGCTCTCACACCTGTGTGCTCTTGTCCACGCAGGCGTATAAACATGCATGGCCCATGCACGCACACACAAGCATGCACATACAGGCACAGGTGAGGCACATACCTGAGGACATGCATGAGCACACGCTGATGTTGGCAAACACGCCCTCTCACGTGCACACGCGCGCGCGCACACACACACACACACACACACTCACCCTCCAGACAGGTCACCGCCGGCCTTCCCTGCTGCTGGCTTGGCCCAGCGGCCGTGTGCGGCTGTGGGGCGCCTAAGCCCCGCACCCCAGGATGAGGAGGGGGGGTAGGGCAGAGCAGGAAAGCGCCACCCGCGCCCAGCCCTCCCCCCCAGTCCACCTAGGGACGCTCCCTGCAGGCCCCACAGACACCTGGGGCAGTGACCAGCTCCTCGCGGCCTCCCGACTCGGTTCCCTCCCCTGAGAAGAGCAGGCGCTGGCCCCCTGCGGAAGCGTCTGGAACATTCCGGGCGTCCACGTCCAGTCTGGCAGAGGGGAGATGAGAGGCCCGGCCCCGGGAGACTGCAGCGTCCCCGGAACAGCTGTTTCCGGGGTCCCAGTGCCTCGCCCAGCCGTCTCCAGCTCACTCGTCACCTCGGACAACGGGGTCCTCGCTCCCTGGGCAGTTGCCCACTGGCCCTGGGGGAGCTGGGGGTTGGCGGCTGGGGCGGGAGGGTTGAGCCCCTGCTCTGAGGGCCTCTGGGGGGAGCGGGCGGGCAGGGGCTCAGTGTCGGTGCCTGGATGGGGCCAGGCCCTTAGTCACAGAGCAGAAGGTGGGGTCCGAGAGGAAACTCACGGGTGGTCCCAGGGTCCCTCACGCCCTGCATTTCTGTTTCTATGCCGCACCCGCGGTGCTCAGGGCTCACTTCTGGCTCTGTGCTCAGGCATCACTTGTGGCGACGCCCGGTGGTCATTTGGGATGCCAGGGGTCGAACCCAGGTCAGGCACATGCAAGGCAAGGGTCCCACACACTGTCCCATCCCCCCAGGCCCCCGCCACTCCATTGTGACCCAGCAAAGCAGCCTCAGCCAACAGGTTGCTGTCCACAGGGCAAAGGTCACCAAGGCAGCCAGTCTGGGCAGTCCCCCAGGGGGCGTCCTGGCCTCAGGCCTGGAGCTCTGAGCAAGGCCGGGGAAGGCCTGGGAGACGGCCCAGAGCGAGGGCATCGCCCAGCCCACTCGGGGTTCCAGGGGGTGGCCTGGATGCCCCAGCACCACGCTGGCCACTAGCCCGACTGGGCCGAGTATGGCTGGGAGGGGCCCTGGGCCCAGAAGACCCCTCACCCCCCAAAAAGTCAAAGAAAACAGAAATTCTTCCAGACTCCGGCTTAGGCAGAGTCCGTAGAGGTGGTTTGAAACCACACGCCTGAGAGAAAGGAAACGCACACTGGGATTGTTTTGAATCTGTGACTGTAAAGATGCCAGTTGGACATAAAAGGACAAGCCACAGAGCAGGGAGATCACGCGTGGGTCACATGGCGGCCACACGCTCGTCCGGAAAGGCCACGGGCGGCTTTAGTCTGGGCGTCACACCAAGCTGTGCTCGGGGAGTCGTGAGCCGGATTAAACCCGGGGCTCCTGCATGCAAGACACAGCTGAACCCCTGAGCTCTCTCCGGCCCCCAAACTTGAGCAGATGTTTTAGGGAAGAAGAAAATAGGGGGAGACAGGAAGGAAGGGAGGAAGGAAGGGAGGAAGGAAGGAAGGAAGGAAGGAAGGAAGGAAGGAAGGAAGGAAGGGAGGGAGGAAGGAAGGGAGGGAGGGAGGGAGGGAGAAAGGAAGGGGGGAAGGAAGGAAGGAAGGAAGGAAGGAAGGAAGGAAGGAAGGAAGGAAGGAAGGAAGGAAAGAAGGAAGGAAGGAAAGGAGGGAGGGAGGGAGGGAGGGAGGGAGGGAAGGAGGGAGGGAGGGAGGAAGGGAGGAAGGGAAGGAGGGAAGGAGGGACTGAAGCCAGCGGCTGGAGCTGGCGCAGGGTCGGTGTCCTGGCCGCTGAGGGGGACAGTGACCACAGCTCCTTCTAGTCCCGGCTCACTGAGGAGCTGGTGAGAAGGGCGCAGGTGAGAAACTGAGGCCACTGTTCACGGCTGACCCTGGGGGACGGCCGGGTGGCCAGCTGCGTCCCCTACAGCAAGCCCAGTTGTGCGTGCACACTGAATCCCGCAGGACGGTGCGGGCAGGGCGGGAGCTGGGGGAGCGGTGGGCCCTGTGACCCTGGGTGGTGTGGGGGTCCCCTGACCCCCCCTCCCCCCGCAGCTCCAGGCCCACTGCACGGGGGAGCTGCACGGGCGCCCGGCGCCCTCTAGAGGCCAGATGGCGCCAGTGCCTCCTCTGCACCCCGCGGGAGGCTGGGCCCCCTCCCCAGGCCTAGCCGGCCCCCTGCGGCCCCGCCCCAGGCCAGACTGGCCCCCTGCGCCCGCCCCCGCCCCAGGCCGGGCCCCCTCCCCGTCCGCCCGCAGCTTTGCTGTTCCCACCCGAGATGAGGCGCAGCCGCTGTCCACGCCCAGCTAGCGGCAAGGAACACCCCGCACCCACCCCTGCTCCACCCCAGGGAGCTCTGGAGGCTGCGCAGGGGGGCCCGGGACCCCCTCTCCACCTTCCTGCTGCCGCATGCGATGCGGGGCTTCCGGGCGGGAGGCGCAGGGCTGAGCTGTGCGGGCAGTTTCTCTGGATGGACTCTGGGATGAGGCCGGGGGACACTCGGGTCCCTCGATGCCAGGGGCGTGGGGGGCTTGGGCTCTGCTTCCACAGAAGGCACAGGCCGCGCTACACCCCCTCCAGGTACCCCCAAAGCAGCCTGGGGGCAGAGGGGAAACCGAGGCTGCAGAAGGGCAGTCCTACCTCAGGAGGCAGAAACAGAAGCCGCTCTCCAGGCCCGGAGCCCCCCGGAGTCTGTCCTGCACCCCCAGCGCGAAAGGCCCCTCCTGGGCTGAGGGACAAGCCCCATCTACTCAAACAGTGCTCCTCAAACAGTGCTCGGGGACTGCGTCACCCCTAGGCGTCCAGGGCTGAGCCCCACCCCCAGGCCCCACCTCCAGCCTCAGCCCTGGGGCTGTGGGTCCCCCTCCAAACGGTGGCCCCCATCTGCAGCTGCAGAGATGCAGGGTCCCGGCCCCTCCGTGAGGTGCTGGCGCTAAGTCCTCTGACTAAGCTGGCTGCCGAGACCTCGGCCCCCCGGTGCTCAGAGGAAGGGGAGCATTTTAGGAGGGTCCCCCAAACCCCACACACCGGCACATGTGCAGGACCTGGGCTGTACTTCCTGACCCCTCCTGGCCCCCGAGTGCTGGGCAGGAAACATGCTATGTGGCATGGGGGACCCCCCGGCTGCTCTGTGACGTCAGGGACCCCCCAGCCAGGCTCCGTGGTATGAGGGACCCCCCTGCCGCCTGGCTCTGTGCCATGGGCACCCCCCTCCCGCTCTGTGGCGTGGGCACCCCGCCCTGCCCGCCCGGCCCCAGGAATGCAGGCTTGGCTTTTTCTGACACCGCCGTCATTTTTCACATAGCAATCCGGTTACCAAGCGCGCTGGCACCTGGGCCCCGTTCCACCAGCACTTGGCAGTCGCAGCGGGCGGGCACAGCTGGCAGTGATGAATGTGGCCCCCTGGCACCCCCGCGCCCCCTGTAGCTGCCAGGCCGTGCGGGCTGGGCCAGCCTCGCCCTGGGCACAAACCCGAGAACAGAAAGGCCACAGGCTGGGCTGGAAGGACGAGGCGCTGGCCGCGGGGACACACCTGTGCCAGGCCCTGGGATGGAGGTGGGGGCCAGGACCCAAAGCGGGGGAGGGGGTCAGGCAGGCAGGTGAGCTGAGCGGGGTGGGGGTGGCGGCTGAGCAGGGGGTGAGGTACAAGGCCCACACATGCCCCCATTCACGCGGGGGTCCCGGAATATGACATGTGCTAGTTCGGGGCTCGGGGGTGCAGGGTGGGGGTTCCTCGGTCCGCCCCCACGCTGTCAGCCACAGAATCTGGGCCTCTGAGGAGGGTCTAGTCCCCACGGGGCGGGCATGGGCTTCCCTCGGGGGTGGGGACAGGAGGTTGGTGAGGGCAGAAGGGGGGGCCCCCCTGGGAATGGGTAGTCAGGGTTCAAAGGTCAACTCTGCTCTGTCCCCCCCAAGCCCACCAGCTTCTCCCCACCTGTGATCGGGGTCACACAGGAGGTCAGGGAGGGGACAGGGATGAGCCCGTTCCCGCCGCCCCAGGGACGGCCCCGCAGGAGGCTGATGGGGTCACTGGGCACAGGAGCGGGGGTCTGAGTGCTCTGACCCCCCCATGCTCCAAGGTGGGAGCCCAGCACCCCCACTCCAGGCATGGACAGTGCTCTCTGGGGGGGCCCAAATCCCAGGTAGCAGGTACCGTGGAGCAGGACCTGGTGGATGCGGCCACTGACTGGGCGGCAGACACGGAGTCAGGGGTGCGCAGGCTGGAGGGTCCCTGGGGGCCCAGGGGGCAGTCTCAAGGTCCCTGGGGATTCAGGACTCAGTGCTGAAGGTCATCGGAGACTCAGGTCAGTGTTGAAGGTCACTGGAGACTCAGGTCAGTGCTCTCACAGGCATGGTGGTGAGGGAAGCTTGTGCGTCAGGAGCATCTGAGCCGACAGCCTGAATTATGCCCCAGGAGGTGGAGCTCAGCCACGGGACACGGCACAAACTGTCTGGCCTCAGTTTCCCCAATTAGACAAGGGACCCTGACTCCTGCCTCTCCCCGCATACACCAGACCTGCTTCAGGCCCCCACTCTGGGTGCACAGTGGCCTGGGGTCACACCCCCCAGGAAGTGATTCCACGGCTAACTGTGGCTGGGAGGCCGAGGGAGGGACTCCAGAGCAGGACAGAGGGACAGGCGATGGACAGCCTCAACGGGAGCTGAGGGCGGCTTGCCTGAGCCCCAGGGGGCAGCCACTGTCGTGGTCACAGCCAGGACATCCGGGTGTGTATGCAGGCAGGGAGTGTGGGTACATGTGGTTACAAGGCAGGAACCACCCACAAGCACCCACTCTCCCTGCCCGCACACACACAGGTGAGCAGACGCACATGCACAGAGCGGGGCCAACTCATGACAATGCCGTCAGCGTGCATCAACATGCCATCAGCATGCCATTAACACGCATCAGCACATCAACACATCATCAGCATGCATCAACGTGCCATCAACATGCCATTAACATGCTATCAACACACCATCAGCATGCCATTAACATGCATCAGCACATCAACACACCATCAACATACCATCAACACCCCATCAGCACACCGTTAACATGCATCAGCACATCAACACATCATCAGCATGCATCAACACACCATCAACATACCATCAACACACCATGAGCACACCGTTAACATGCATCAGCACATCAACACATCATCAGCATGCATCAACGTGCCATCAACATGCCATTAACATGCTATCAACACACCATCAGCATGCCATTAACATGCGTCAGCACATCACATCATCAGCATGCATCAACATGCCATCAGCACGCCATTAACATGCATCAGCACGTCAACACGCCATCAACATACCATCAACACACCATCAGCACACCATTAACATGCATCAGCACATCAACACATCATCAGCATGCAGCAACATGCCATCAGCATACCATCAACACGCCATCAGCATGCCATCAGCACGCCATCAGCACACCATCGACAAGCCACCACACGCCATCAAATGCCATTGGGATTGCGGGAGCAGTAGGAAGGAAGATGGGGTGGTCAGGGGGTGGCCGGGGTGGGCCTCTCGGAGCAGGGCACCCCTCAGTGAGGCGGATCTGGGGAGCAGCCAGGAGAGCGGGGGTGAGTGTCCCCTCAGCAGGAACACGGCACAGCGTCTGAGCTGCAGTATCCGGCCAGGGCCGTAGGGCGGGGACGGGGTCGTGGGAGGCAGGAGGATGCTGTGAGGGGGGACGCCAGGGCGACCCGCTCCTGACACGGCTGCTGTGCTCGGGGCCTGGATCTTCCAATGCCCTCTGACCCCGCTGCTTTCCTGCAAGGCCACCCAGAGGGGCCCTCAAGGTCCGGGCACTGGAGGCTGAGGTGCCACTGAGGTGACCACGCCAGAGGCCCGTGGGCATCCCTCCTGCCTTGGGCACGCATCAACAGCATGCATCATCAACGCATCAACGCATCAACGCATCATCAGCATGCATCAACATGCCATCAACATGCTATCAACACACCATCAGCCGAGGGAGGGACTCAGAGGCAGCGTCCACTAGACAAAAGCCCTCTCGGCAATTAGCATGGGAGTGGACACCCGTTGGCGGCCTGGGCTCAGCAGGGCCTGACCCAGAGGGTGACCCCAGACCTCTGTGTCCCTCGCCTGCTCCGAGGCTCCCCCCCAGCCAGCCCAGGACCCCAGCACCCACCCACCCGGGCAAGAGCAGGGCACAGGAATCTTCCTGAAAAAAAAGCCCGAAGTGCAGGGACGCCTCTCCCTGCTTGCAGAGGGGTGACGGACAGCGTCCAGTCCTGGCCCAGGTTGGTCGCGTTCAGTCTGACCGCGGGCAGGTGTCAGAGACATTTTATGACCCCGTTACAGCAGTCTTGGGGCTCAGGGTGCCCAGCTGATGATTAACCGTCCGCTACAAGGCATTCCAAAGGCCGTGGCATTCCAAAGGCCCGCGGCACCTGATCCCGCTGCCCGTGGGGGCCGGAGCTGGCCGGGGCCGGCTCACCCAGGCAGGCGGGCAAATTCCCCCGATGCCAGGGCCTGGCCCAGAACAGCTGACACCCCCACCCCACCCTGTGTCTTTTGGGGCCTCTGGCGGCCTTTGGGATCTCACGATCTCCCTGCCACCGTGTCCTGGGTCACTGAGGGAAGGACATTCTCTGTCATGGCCCCCAGTGGCCCTGGGGACACCAAGCCAGAGTCTACTAAAGAAAACAGAAAGGGACTGGAGCAATAGCACAGCGGGTAGAGCGTTTGCCTTGCACACGGCCGACCCGGGTTCGATTCCCAGCATCTCCTATGTCCTCTGAGCACCGCCAGGAGTGATCCCTGAGTGCAGAGCCAGGAGTAACCCCTGAGCATCGCCGGGTGTGACCCAAGAAAAAAAAAAGCACGCAGGTGTTGGGGTGCAGGGCGAGGCCTCCACCGGGCGTGCAGTGGCCTGGGCACACATTCCTGTGAATCAGCGTGTGGAGCGGGGGCATGGCCCTGACCACCGGCCCCGGGCGCCCGGGCACATGACCGCCCAGCAGCTGCTGGTACCGACTCAGGCTGGCGTTCGCCAGGGGCAGCCGTGCCAGGGCGGGGTGGCCGTTCACCGCTTGGCACCTCTGCCGGGGTGATGGCCACTTTCTCTGGGCGGGCAGGCAACCAAGGCGGCAGCTGGACCTTCCGGCCCGCATGGGGCCCCTGTGCCAGGGAGGCTGGGGGAGGCGCCTTCGAGGCCCCCCAACTCCTTCATGGGTGGACGGGCTCTGCGACAGCCCCTCACGGTCAGGATCCCAGGCCCGGGGCAGTGTGTTCCGGCCGTGCCCGGTGACCACAATGGGGGCACTCGGAGCCCAGCCTCTGCTCTGCAGGGCGCGCTGGAAGTCACATGAGGGGTCCCTGGCTCGCCCCGCCCCCTCCGGCTCCTCTGGGTGCCCGGGTGTCCAGAGGGTGTGACTCTGTCCCCCACTTCTTGCCTGTTCCCCGTCCGCTCTGTGCCGGGCAAGTCCCTGCTGAACAGCTCGAGACCACACCAGTGACTCCACAGTGGACAGCTTGGGGCCACACCTGGTGACCCCACACTGAACAGCTAATGGTCACATTTGGTGCCCTCCCCCACTGGGCAGCTCGTGGCACACCTAGTACCCCCAAGTGCTGTCACCTAATCCAGCCCCCAGGCGCGGGGGAGGGCAGTGCTGAACCCCCCTGCAGGGCACCCCACCGTGAACATCCACAGGCTCCCCTGGGCGGCCCCCCAGCCCCCAGCAGAACCTATGTGGGAGGTGGGCTCGACCTCTCCCTCCCCTGCCAGCCACCCTGGACCCCTGCACCCCTATTTCTCCTGCCCAGAGGCTGCTCTCAGGAGCCCCAGAGCTGCAGAGGGCCCTGGCTACCAGACCCGCCAACAGAAGGGCCCGGTCACACGCCCCAGGGCCTCTCAGCTGCGCAGAAACACCACAGGCCCCATGGGCTGTACCTGCCTGGCAGCCGGAAGGGCTCCGGGGACCAGCCCCGAGGCAGCATCACAGGGGCCGGCCAACGCTGCCCACTGGCCTCCCTCCCTCCTTCCCTCTCCTCCCTCTCCCTCACTTCCCTCTCTCCCTCTTTCTCCCTCTCTCTGCCTCTCTCCCTCTCTGTTTCTGTCTCTTCCTCTCTTTCTCCTTCCTCTCTCTCTCTCTCTCCCTCTCTTTCCCCCTCTCCTCCCCTCCAGCACCTGATATCCTTAAGACGCATCCCGATAAAGATCAGAGACGGCCCCTTGGCACGGGACCTGGCAGGCCTCCAGCTGCCCTGCAGTGCGGCAGTAGAGTGCTCCCCAGTGCAGCTGTGGACAGTGCTCTGCACAGAGTCCCAGAAGCGCCTGGCCACGGCAAAGGTCACGGCTGGCAGAGGGCCGTGCACCCGGGCACCTGAGCCTCGCTTTCTCCTGGGCTGAGACCCCCCTCTCTCCCAAGCACAAGGCGGGGGGAGCGGCGGGTCCAGCCTTGGGGAGCTCCTGGGCGGGGCCGATGCCCAGCACGAAGCCCTCTGAGCAGGCGCGGGCAGCAGGCTGGGTGGGCGGTCAGCCGGGTACCTGTGTCGCGGATCCCACGTCAGATGTGATCCCTCACCCGAGGACAAGACTCAGGGCAAGGCCCGAGGGAGGGCAGGAAAGGGCCCCTGGTGGACAGTACCCGGACGGCCAGGCCCCCCACTGTGGGAGGGAACCAGGGGACCAGCACTGTCCACGCGAGGCTTTCGGATGGCAGAAATGTGGGTGGGGCCCCGTGGGCACAGCCCGGCACCGCCCCATGCCAGGAACAAGTCACTGAACACTATGCCGCGACCAGCACTGCCGACCAGGCGGCCTTGTAGCACTGGCTGATGGTCACATTGGCCTGTGGCCACCAGCAGGTCCCCCTCTGCAGCCGGAGGGGAGCAGGTGTGGTGGGTGGACACTGATCCAGTCACACTGCCCATCCCTGACCTGTCCCTGCAGCCCGTCTCAGCCACGGCTGACAGCACAGAGCCGGGACACGTTGGACATGAGGCCCCTGGGCCCTGCTGCCCGCTGGGCCTCTCTGGGACCCCAGTGGCCACGAGCCCCCCTCGATGGCCAGATCCTTTCCCCTCTGGCACCCGAGTCCTGTCCCCCCCAACACCCCTAGGGAAGAGGCAGGTGCGGGCGGGAGAAGGAGGTGAAGACAGTGAGTCCCCCGCACCCCACCCCTGCCGCCCCTGGGCACCACCTGGTCCTGCTCCGTTTCTGTGGTAAAGCCCCCCCCCCAGTCCTTCTGGCCCCTGAAAGCGATGCCTCTACATGGAGGAGGGTCATGGGGCCACACCCGCCTGGTCCCCAGCACCCCTCAGCTGGATGTGGAGGAGTGGGGAGGTGGAATGTTCTGGAAGAACGAGAGAAACAAATGTCCATTTCTATTATTTTTTGGTTCACACCTGGTGATGCTCAGGGGTTACTCCTGACTCTGCACTCAGGACTTACTCCTGGCGGTGCTCAGGGGACCCTATGGGATGCTGGGAATCGAACCCGGGTCAGTCGCGTGCAGGGCAAACGCCCTCCCCGCTGTGCTATCGCTCCAGCCCAAAATGCCCATTTCTGCTTGTCCCCCATACCCTCAACCCTGCGCATGGACAGGGCCCCCGACAAGCCCCCAAACATTTCCAACCCATCTTGGACCCCAAGCTGGTGCCCAAGTCGGGGGGGGACCCCAGGGTGCGGGGCCCCTTCTCAGCCTCTCCAGGACACAGGTGCCCCCACCCACCTGTCACCTCCAGACACCCGGCGAGGGGTTCCCCCATGTTCTGACCAAAGGTGCCCTTATCACCTGCTCCCCCAGACTCAACCCAGCACTGTCCTCCCAAAACAAGCACGAGCCTCCCACGGGAGGGGCCTCAGAGGACGGGGCTTCCAGAATGTTCTGCACAGCAGCTTGAAGAATGAGCCGGGCACATGTGGAGGTGCCGTGGTCGGTCCTCAGCCTGGATTGTCCCTGCAGCCAGCACCGAGGCTGCCCAGGGACGCAGAAGGGGTCTGTCCCATGCATGCTGCAGGCTGGGGCACCCCTGGGACAATCCTGCCGGTGGACAGCCAAGCCCTGGGCTGGTGCCAGGGGCCCGTCCTGGACACTGTCCTTCTGCCCCCAGGTGCGACATGCTAGAACCCCGACTTGTCCTGTTGGGGTCCAGGGCCCCTTCCATGCCCCACAGCCCCGCAAGGCAGGGGCGCATCTCCCCATGGGGGGAAGGGGGCTGGGATAATGGGGTGCAGGAGGCAGGGATGAGCCTCTGCTCACTCTCTGGGGCTCCACGGCCACCTGGAACACCCAGACGAACCTCCGGGTTGGTGACCCCCAGCCCACCTAGCCCCCCAGGAGAAACCAGGGCTAATGGGGGGTCCTGACAACTCCCCCTACCTCCCCCAGCTCCTGAGGGGTCAGCACTGGTGTGCAAACAGGACACTCCCAGCCCTGGGGCCAAGGCAGGCTGAGGGGGTCTCTGGAGAGAATGCAGTGGGCGGGGGGGGGGGGGGGGGGGGGGGGGCGATTGGGGCTGATATGGGGGGGCTGCTGGAGCACTGCTGCCACCCACTGGCCGGACTCGGTACTGCAGGAGTTCGGGCCCCTGGTGTGGGCCGGCCCTGCAGGGCAGCAGGAGCAAACCCCTGGACTGTGGCGCCCTCTGCTGGCGGCCGGCGGCGCTCACCCCGGAGTGGGGGCGACCTCAGCCCCAAGCCGAGCGGGGGGGGGGGGGGAGTACGCGGGTGCCCTCTGCTGGGGGCATGGGGCACGGCACACGGCACCTGGGAGCGCAGTTGCACCCCCACTGCCCGCCGTGCCTTGGGGGGCCCCCTCTGGCAGACTGCTGTGATGGGGCGACCGGGTGACACCATATGACACTGACCATGTCACGCTGTGATGCTGTGACCAGTGGCATGCTCTGACCCGGTCACCCCAACACAGCAGTCTGCCAGAGGGAGCCCCCCAAGGCACCCGGCATCCACGTCGTTCCCACGGCAACACTCAGCACAGGGACAGAGGCCCGTCACCTATAGGGCCGAGGCCAGCGCCCTCCCCCTCCCCCACCCCAACTCATGCGGCGCCCACACCCTCTCGTACCCCTGACTCGCTACCCTGGGCCCGGCAGCAGCCTGGGCGAGGGTGAGGAAAGACACAGGGATTGGGGCTGCACTGGGCCCCGTGGGTGTCGGAGGACCCCGTGTCCCCCTGCACTGGGCAGGGCCCTGGTCTTTGCAGTGTCCCTCCCCGTCAGGGAGTGGGGGATGGCTCTGGGTCCTCCCCTCCCCCACATGGTGTGGGCACCCCGCGGGCTGGCCGGGTACTTGCCCACACGCTGGCAGGAGGCAGAGCCATGGTCAGGGTCAGCCCTGCAGCCGCAACCCCAGAACCTGCTAGAAAGAACAGGGAAAGCCGGTGCTGGGGGTGCGCCCGGGGCTCTGCCAGTCAAGGACCCTCCCTGGGCCCACAGACACCCCCGCTCCAGCCTGAGGCTGGGCACGGGCTTCGGACTCGCCGGTCTAGAATGTTCTCGGCGCTGGCATGTGGGGCCACGGTGCTCGGGGGAGCGTGGCAGCAGGGCGCCAGGTGGGCCCCAGGCCGGATTAGCCAACAGCGGGGACCCTGGGTAGCAGGTGCCCCCAAGCCTGCAGGTGTGGGCCCCACGCCACCAGGCTCCGATTACGCGCCAAGCCTGCGTCCCCTGGGATTCGGGCCCGGGCTGCATCCGTTGACCACTTTGATGTGAGGCGCTGGCCACACCCCCAGAGTCCATGGCCATGAGCGGGCTATGCTGCTTGCTCAAAGCAAAGGGGGTGCTCCCTGGGAGAACCCCGATTACCTGCACTGCAGGAAACTCAAGCCAGCCGCGCTGAGGCCAGCCCCGCTCTGCACGTGCCCACATCAAAGCCGACCGCTTGGCGCGGGCACACTGCCCAGCTGGGTACCCTCAGCAGGGCCCGCTCAGGACCCCAGCAAACAGAAACACAGGACACCAACACACGACACAGGGGACCCCAAGGTGCAAATGCGGGATCCCAAGATGCCCATCAGGACCCTAACACGAACAGGGGCTTCATCTAGCGGGCACGGGGCCCTGGCACACCCCGCACACGAACGGGCCAGCTCTGAGCAAAGCCTCAGGTGACACCCCCACAACTCACTGTCCGGGTTGGTTTGTTTCTGGCCAGTTTTATTGAAAAGCATGAATGTTGAGTCTGTCGCCGTGAGCAGGGACACTGGTGACACCACCTGGGGGTTCTTGCCCACCTGAACTTCCTGCGTTCTCCAGGCCAAGCGTAGGACACACATTCCCTCCCGGGCAGCCTGCAGGTCCCAGCAAAGGCCGAGACCGTTCCCTGGGACATTGCAGGCCACCCCAAGTGTCACGCTGGAAGCTCGGGGGTCTTTCTAAGACCCTGCTCCAGTGTGAGGTAGAGCTGGGGGCAGCAGGCAGCAGGCACACCCACACTGGCACTGTCCCCCACCAGAAGGTTGCCAGGGACATAGCGCACCCACGCCCCGGAGGCAGGAGCAGGGCAGGCTTCGGGCCAGTTGGGTCACCGCGGCAAGCCCCCAGGTCAGAGAGGCAGAATGGGGGTCCCACAGCCGCGAATAACAAGCTCAACACCGAGAGAAAGGGACCCCGGGACAGCCAGTGGCAGGAGGACAGAGCAGGGGCATGTGCAGCTCGGACCCTCAAACAACAGACGGATGGACAGATGGACGGCAGCCACCCACCCGCCCCTGCCAGGACGCTCCGCCACACCCACACCCAGACAGTGGCATGGTCCGACTCAGCCCGGGTGTGGTCGGCGGCAGGCGTGACCCAGGTGTCAGTCTGCTACAGATGTGGCCCTGGTGTCGGCCGGCTGCAGACGTGGCCCTGGTGTCGGTCAGCTGCAGATGTGACCCAGGTGCCGGTCAGCTGCAGGCGTGGCCCAGGTGTCTGCCAGCTGCAGCCGTGGCCCGGGGGCCCGCAGAGCTGCAGGCGCGGCCGGGTCACCGGCACAGCTGCAGGTACGGGTGACTACGCAATGTCTCTATCAGCTGCTCCTCCGTGGGCTCCTCCAGGGTGTCACTGTGGACAGAAGGGTCCAGAGAGGAGCAGGCCCCGGTGACCCCAGGCACCAAGGCGTGGGCCACTCTCTCAGGGAACTGGGGGAGGCAGGTCCCACCCGAGTGGCAGATGGCGGGAACTGGAAGCAGTGGAGACCCGGGTCCGCCCGCCGCCCACCTGAACAGCAGCTCCAGGGACATGATCCGAGTGGCCTGGTGGACCCCGCGTGGCAAGGCCACGTTGCCGTGCCGGTCCCACTTGCTGAGAAAGTTCTGGAAGGCGGGGGAGGGGAGACCTGAGACCACTGCGGGTCGGCTGGTCCCCACAGCAGGGACCCCGCCAGCACCCCCTAGGTGAGGCCTCACTCCTGCAGGAACTCAGTCGGGCCCAAGAATCCTAGGTCAGAGGTCAGTGCACCCAGCCCGGGGCATTGTGGGTGGGGCCAAGTGTCCCCCTCAGGGCATGCTGAGGGTCCTGGGGTGCCCGCACCTCCAGAATCAGAGCCAGGAACACATTGACCCAGATCACGGACGACACGAGCCACCACAGGACAAAGTAGACCTTGGACCACCTGCAGGACAGCGGGACCCCATGCGGTGACCGGGCAGAGATCCAGCGTACGCCCCCCCCCATCCCGACACAGGCCCCTCCAGACAAGGGTCCCCAGGACGCAGGCCCCCAGGACACGGGCACCCACAGGGTCCCCAGAGAGGCCCCCACCTGGGCTTGGGAATAACCAAGAGTGGGCTGCGGGGTCCAGCTGGTGAGATAGGAGCTGAGCCCACTGCCCCCAGTAGCCTGGCTGCCCTGGAGCCCCAAGCCAGGTGCTCCTGCCCCCCGCGGGCGGGCCCAGGGTGTCGGCACTCACGGACCAGCGTAGCGCACGAAGGCCTCCAGGAACACCTGCCAGTTATTCACCACCATCACGTCCCACAGCACCACCAGGGCCGCCTGCGGGGGGCAGGGGATCAGTGGGGGCCTGGGGTCAAGCAGGGGCTCAGTGGGAGACCCCGGGGTCAGACCCAGGGAGGGGGCTCAGCGGGGGCCCAGAGCGAGGCGGGGCTCCATAGGGGGACCCGGGGGTCAGGTGGGGCTCTGTGGGGGACGCACCGCGAAGTCGTCGAAGTTGTTGGCCCAGTAGTTGAGCTCCTCGAAGGTGCCGCAGGTGGCGGAGGCGTTGGCGGCCAGGCTGGGGGACAGCACCGTCATCTCGGGGCCTCTGCCGCCATGGAACCCCCTCTGGGCCCCGAGAACCGGGCAGGACGGACGAGAACCTCCCCCCAACACTACTCAGGCTCAGCCTTGGGCCGCGGGGGGAGGGGGCCAGAGTCCCCCAGGCCTCACCTGCTGTTCCCGGGGGGCACGATGACGCCTCGGAAGAGGCTGATGCCGACGATGGCGAATTCATAGTACACCACCTGGGGGCGGGGCCAGCGCCGTGAGGGCAGGAGAGGGGCCCCGAAGACAGGACGGGGTGGCGGGAGGCTGGGGGAGGCAGGGAGGGCCGCCAGGCTCAGCACTGGGGTCCCAGGAAGGCCGCCATACCCCCTCGAGTCCCTGGGGGGCGCCAGAGGCTGGGGGAGGGGCCCACAGGGCTAGCCCAGACTCCCACAGTGGGGGCATGAACGCTACGCTGGCCTGAGTACTGGGGCTCTGCTCCCCAGCGCCCGCCCCCCACAGGGGGTCTGCTGCGTCACGGTCCCCTTCTCTCTGGGGCGCGCACCACGCTCCCCAAACCCAAGGCCGAGAAAGAGCCACTGGCACCTCATCTGGGAACCCTCCACCAGGTTCCTGTGACCCGGGACAGGGGAGCTCCAGTGGGAAGGGGGATGGGGAGGGGACAGTCCCCCGGCGGCAGACCCACCTCCCCCCCGGCCGCCCGCACCCTGCGCCACGCCCGCCGTGCCAGCGCCCAGCCCGCTCTCCGCACCCAGACTCACCACCAGGATCCCGCCGAAGGCCCGCATGTTCCTGATGAGGTCCAGCATGGTGCTGGCCACCACGGCGATGAGCTGTGGGAGGAGGCAGGTCCGAGCGCCCTGTCCCACGGGGGCACCTGCCTGCCGGTGCCCCAGCCCAACCCAGGCACAGGGGACAGTGGCTTCCCACCACCCCACACACCTGCACACACACCTGCACGTGCACCAGCTCACACTGCTCACACCTGCACACACGCCTGGTCACACACCTGCACACCCGGCCCCGTCCAGCAGACACCCAGGCACCCCTGTGCCCAGAAACCCCCGTCTCCACCCACGTACACCAAGAGCACCCCTGGAGATGGCGACCTGAGCTGGGGGACCCATCAACCCAGTCACCCCCCCGGCGGGCAGGAGGGCAGGCCCGTGCCTGCGACGGCAACGAAATGCATCCGTGTGATTGTGAGTGCAAAGGTGAGTGCACGTGGTGACTGCTTCCGAGACACACGCGTGTCAGGTGTGTGGCCACTGGAAGATTACAAGGACGTGTGCCTCCACGTGCAAGGTCACATGCGGCCACAGGGCGTGCCTGTGTGACGGCAGTGAAAGACTCCATGGACGTGTATGATCACACTACGGACTCCCATTGTGAGTCCACGTGATTATATGTCAGCAACAGCCAATAGGAAATGACGTGGGTGTGCAGGAGTGTAAGCGTGTTAGTGACGTCAGACACTGAGACACGTGACCATGCGCAGACGGTCATGTAGGTACATGACTCCATGTGTTACTGACACCATACAGGTAAGACACATGAGACTACATGTATGTAGACCTGTGAGGTGACGTCACGCATGTGATGTAGACATAGAAGGGGGCGTGGGTGTGCCCAGGGCAGCGCAGGGCAGGACACTCAGAGGGGCCATGGCCTCAGCCCCTTCTCTCCAGGAAAGGCGTCAGGAAACAGCATGAGCAGCCCTTGTGTCTGAGGGACCCAGCCTGGCACCCGGCCACCCACTGGGTCCCGCCAATGTGAAACAGAGCCACAGCCGGGCTGAGAAAGGTCACAAGAAGCACCAGCCCCACCCTGGGGCTCCAGAGGGGCACCCCGGCTCGCCAACACCAACTTCCTGGGTGGGCTGCTTGCCCACTCTGCCCTGGCTCTGAAGTGAGCCCCGGTCACCCGTTCCCCCTCCCACCCCGGGGGTCTCCCGTTCCCCGCTCTGGTGGTCGCCAAAGACACCAGGGTTCACGCCGCCTGGAGCCTGGGAGACGGACCCTCGGCATCCCGGGAATCCGGGCCCACTAGGAGGGCGCCTGCCCCGTGCCCAGAGGGCCGTGCAAGGTGGCCCTACCTTCACGTTGGGGATGACACGCAGGAAGCGGAAGACGATGAGCATGTTCACCAGCCGGGCCAGGTCCCACAGCGACAGGAGCGGCGGCTTCCTGGGGACACGGTGGCACCAGGGGCCATGATGGGTGCCCGTGGCATGACCCCAGCCACAACCTCAGGTCCTGCCGCCACCCCACAGCACTGACCCCACCCCCACTTCCTAGTCCCCAACACCCCTGCCCTCTCCACAGGGGCGCAGTGCCCCTTCCCCCGTCCCGACAGGCCTGCCTGACGCCAGAAGGCATGGCTGCCCACGGCTGCCCATGGCCCCCACCACCCTGCAGTCTCCTGGGACCCGCCCCCACATTCTGAACTGGCACCCCTGGGCCATCCCAGCGTCCCTCCTGCTAGAGGCTGAGCTAATCCAGGGGACCCCTCCACAGCTCCAAGGCCACTTGCCCACCAGGAGCGACGCCCCAGGAACGGATGGATGTGCTCCCTGTCTGGGGCCCCTGGGTGCTCGCCCTCGGGCACCTACCAGCCCAGGTAGGGGAAGCGGTACACAGCCAGTGCGGAGACCTCCAGAACCTGCGGGCAGAGGGAGAGGTGCTCGCTGCAGCCACACCAGCGGGGCCAGAGCCAGGAGAGGCTGGGAGGCGCCCCTTGGGCAGGGCCACATCCCGCCTGCCCCTCCCCGTTACCAGCAGGACCAGGGTGAGCAGCCCGTCGAAGGCGTTGCTGGGCCGGGACCAGTAGCCGCGCAGGCCCAGCGCGAACACCTTGAGCAGCGCCTCCAGCACGTAGTAGAGGATGAAGACGCAGTTGAGGACCTGCGGGGGGCGGGAGGAGGGCGCAGGAGCCCGGGAGAGATGCGCCCTCAGCACCCCGAGTCTCTTGGGGCACCGCGCCAAGCGCACAGTCCAGCCCCAAGAACGAAGAGCGGCGAGCGCGGCGCACGAAGACACCCCGCTCCAGGGCCCTGGGCCAGGGGAGCCAGGGGGTCCCCTCGGCCCCCACAGCCCCTCAGTGGCTCCGCATCAGCCCCCCACGATCCACGCACTCAACAGGCCCAGCCCCCAGCCTCCCGCACCCCAGGAGCCGCCTGCCCGGCGGGGCCCTGCGCGGTGGCCTCTGACCCGCCACTGCCCGGCCGCAGGCTCAGCCTCACCTCCATGGAGAAGTTGTCCCACTGACCAGAGGGCACGTCCGCGTCCAGCTCCAGGAAGATCTGTGGGCGGGGCGGAGGGAGGGCTGGGGGGGGCCTGGAGAGGGAAGGGCCGGGGCGGGGCCGGGATGGGAGGGGCCGGGAGGGGCTAGGGGCGGGGCCTGATTGGGGCAGGGCCTGGCCAGAGGGCGGAGTTTAGATGGGGAGGAGCTAGAAGCTGAACAGGAGCTGGGGGCGGGGCCTGGATGGGCGGGGCGGGGCCTGATTGGGGCAGGGCCTGGTCAGAGGGCGGAGTCTAGATGGGGAGGAGCTAGAAGCTGAACAGGAGCTGGGGGTGGGGCCTGGATGGGCGGGGCGGGGCCTGATTGGGGCAGGGCCTGGTCAGAGGGCGGAGTCTAGATGGGGAGGAGCTAGAAGCTGAACAGGAGCTGGGGGTGGGGCCTGGATGGGCGGGGCGGGGCCTGATTGGGGCAGGGCCTGGTCAGAGGGCGGAGTCTAGATGGGGAGGAGCTAGAAGCTGAACAGGAGCCGGGGGCGGGGCCTGGAGGGAGTTGCTGGGAGCGGGGCCTAGATGTGAGGGGCCGGGCAGGGCCTGATTGGGGCAAGGCCCGGTCAGAGGGCGGGGCCTAGGTGGGGAGGAGCTAGAAGTTGAACAGGAGCGGGGGGCAGGGCCTGGAGGGAGTTTCTGGGGGTGGAGCCTGGATGGGAGGGACTAGGGCGGGGCTGGGGCCTGATTGGGGCAGGGCTGGGGCGGGGCCTGGCCAGAGGGCGGGGCTAGGGCAGGGTAGAGGGACGGCTGAGATGGGAGGCCGCGGAGGGCAGGTGGGCGGGTGGACAGCAGGGCAGGGCCAGGACAGGCCGCCCCACAGGCAGCACATACCCCACACTCACACAAATGGACACCAGGTTGCCAAGGGCAACGAGGTTCCCCAGGCAATCAAAGCCAGGGTGGCTGAAGATGAACTGGGCAGTCTGCAGGACAGGAGACTGGTACTCAGGCTTCGGTGGGTGCTGGAAAGGGGGTGTACTGGCTCAGAGAAGGCCCTTCAGGAGCCAAGGCTGCGGAGGTTGGGGCCCCCCTGATTCCCAGTTCTGGGCTGCAGCCTCTCAGGCCCAAGGACACAGCCACAAACACCTTGGCAGGAGACAGCCAGGAAGCACATCACGGGTGCTCAAGTCACTGCGACCACCTGCAGGGCTGTGACCACGGTCCACCCGCCCCACGGAGCAGGGCCGGCACGGGGGCCACACAGCCCGACCCAGAGCTGGGGCCACAGCACCCACAGTGGGCCCTGGGGATGGAAAAGGCCCTTTCAACCCAAAGGAAGGTGCACTCCGGACCCCCAGCCCTGAGTGGCCAGGATGAGTGGGGTGCCCGAGGAGACTACTCGGTCCCTCTTGTGGGGTGCCCTCCCCGCTCACCCTTCTAAAGTAACTGGCCGAATAACAAGGCACTGGGGTCTGCTCCCGGAGGCCTGAGACGGAGGCTCAGACCACCTGTGCAGTGACATGACGCGGGAGGCTGGAGTGAGGCCTCGGAGCCCCCCGGCCACCCAGACCGGGACCCTCATCTGGGACAGGAACAAAGTTCCGTGCTGAGGCCAGTGTGTCTGTCCCTTCCCTCCCTGAGCCCCAGGCCCTGGGCCACAGCACAGCCGGCAGCCTCTGCACACGACACGCAGAGCACGCCAGCCTTGGCATGGATGCCCAGGGGCACTCCTACCCCCACGGGGGGGGGGGGGACACTGAGGCCCCCTGCCCCCCAAGCAGCTCCCCGCATCTCTGCCTGTCCTTCCTGTCCTACAGATCCCGGGACACACACCTCCTTGTTCACCTTCCGGTCAAACTGGTAGAAAAGTTTCTGGAACTCGCTGGCTGACAGTACATCGCCGTAGGAAAGTGCATTCTGCAAAGAGGGGCCCCGAGATGAGGCAGGGGTCCCCCAGCCAGCCCAGGGGAAAGGGCACAGCAGTGGGCAGACCCCTGGCCCGCAGGAAGGCCTGCCACTGTCCTCCTGGGGGAGACCGGACGTACCTCCAGGATGGCATTTTTGTGGACGCTGGACAGCTGCACTTTCTCAAGCACCTCCAGAAAGTCTTCCATCTTCACCCCGATTCTGCAGGGAAAGGGCCTGCCAGTGAATCCTGTTGGCCCGGAGCCCGGAGCCCCCATCTGTGACTGCGCCCCGAGTTCAATACAACCGGCTTCCCTGGGTCACTGTGTCCTCTGAGACCCAGAAGCACAGCCCCAGCCCGAGATAGGACCAGAGCCACAGTGGTCAGCGGTGCCCAGTCCCTGCCAGCTCCCCGCACCCTGGCAGAGCACCCACCCTGGGGAGCAGAGCGGTCACACTCACCCCCGCGGGTGCTTTTCGTCCTGCACAGCCGTGGCCAGCACCTCGTAGGCTGCCCGGGTCCCCAGGCGCCGCCGGAGCAGGGACATCTGCAGAGACTTCTGCAAAGGGGGTCCAGGCTCTGCTGGTCACCCACATAGGGGCTGCGAGACACCAGAACCACACCCCAGCACAGGGTACAGGGAGCAGGGTAGGCTGGGGTGAGGTCCCCATGGGGGGCTCACCATCAGGTAACCCCGGAACTGGTTGTAGATAATGGCCGTCAGCAAGTTCATCAGGAACAAGCTTCCTAGGAGGGGTGCGGAGGTCAGGGGCAGCAGAGTGGGGCGACCCACAGAGCGTCCAGAAGCTGGCAGGGCAGGCAGGGCCTGGGCCAGCCCACAGAGCTGTCCGTCCAACGGGAGGGAGGCCACCTACCAGCCACAGGCACCAAGAGCAGAGTCTCAGTGAGGCACAAAGCACAGGGCTGGGAGGTCACGCATATGTGATGTCACGGGGTCAGTGGTCACGGTGAGAGGACATCATGGGATGGGGTTACGCGGAGTGATCATGAGGGCAGGGGTCCTTATCTTAATGACATCAGAGGACCAGGGGGTCACACTGAGATGATGTCACAGGGTTGGGGTCACACTGAGGTGACGTCGCAGGGTTAGGGGTCACACTAAGGTGACGTCACGGGGTCAGGGCCCTGGTGAGGTTCAAGAGCCTAGGGTCACACGCCCAGGGAATCAGGATCCTATCAAGGCATCAGCCCCAGCCCGGCCCCCCACTAACACCCCGTCCGGACTCACCAATGAGGGTAAAGAGGATGAAGAAGACGGCGTAGGCGCGGTTCTCGGAGTACACGGGGATCATCACTGAGGAGAGGATGCGTGGAACTGAGCGCGGGCCCGGCTGACGACCTCTCCTTCCCGGGTCGGGAGCCCCCGGGGGCCACAGCGGGGTGGTGGCCGCGGGCAGGGAAGTTTCCAACCTCGAGGGAGCTGGGCGAGCGGGTCTGGGACACTGGTGGCCACCACTGGCCGTTCAGAGGGGCTCCGCCCTGCACCTTGGCCCCTCCGCCGCCCCTAGGCCTCTGCCCCAGGGACAGTCCTCAGGAGCGAGGCCCCCGGAATGCGGCCCCGGGCCCACACGCACCGTCGGGGTTGTTGGCCATGGTGAGCAGCACCAGGAGCGAGGTCAGGGCTTCGGGCAGGTTGCGGAAGTAGATCTGTCGCTCCCGGTCGCGCCCGCTGCTGCCCTCCTGCTGGCGGGGGCCGAACTAAGGTGCCACCCGGGCCCGCCCGCCGCGCCCGCCCGCCCGCCCAGCGCCGCGGGGGGTACCTTGTCGCTGGCGAACAGCAGCATCCCAAACATGGTGAAGAGGAACAGGTGTAGCAGCAGCAGCAGCACGACGCTGGGGCGGGAGTCGGGCAGGGGTCAGCCGGGCGGGGACGGGGACCCCACGACCCCTCCCCAGGGAGGCAGAGCGGCCCCGGGCCCACCTGGCAATTTCCGGCAGGGACCACTGGATGCACTTGAGGGTCTTCTTCATCATGGACGAGTTCTGCAGCAGGAAGAAGGGCCGCAGCAGCCGGCGGACACGCAGGGGCTGCGGGGACAGAAGCCACGCGGGGTCCACCTCCAGCTCGGGCTCCTCAGGCCCCCACGGGTGACATGGTGGCGGCCGAAGGGCTCTGAACGGGCGAAGGGGGTGGCGTGGACGCAGGGCCCAGGGCCCAGCTGCCCGCAGGCACGTGCCTGACTCCGGCCGGCACAGGCCTGGGAGCCGCGGCCCGTGGGGCTCAGGAAGCGGAAGGCGGGTTTGGGCTGGTCGGTCCTGGGTGGGACCCTGCGGGACGCCCAGGGGCTCCCGGGACCGCGCCCTGTCCCCACCTCCTGACACAGGACACTCAGCGACACCATCCAGTCAGTGAGGGACACGGCGAGCACCAGCATGTAGGACAGCAGCCAGGGGTTCTTCCGGAACCGGGCCATCTGCACCAGGTAGGCCTGCGGGGTCAGAGCCTCGGTCAGGGGCAGGGGCGGCCCTCGGTCCCGTCCCCCGCGCGGCGGGGACTCATCCTGCGTGGCCCATGCAGACACCACCTGGGGCCAGAGAGGCTGCCCCTGCACAGAGCCAGGGGGCAGCCCTGAGCAGTGCCCGGTGGCCCCCCAACAAACCCCCGGCCCTCCTGTCCTGCACGTGTGCGGGACAGCCCCTCCTGCCCCCGCTCTCGCCTTCACCGACACGTCGGCCACGAAGACCAGCAGGCAGAGCCCCTCGACGCTCTCGGTCAAGCCGCACGGCGGCTCCCAGGGGGCCTGGCGGAAGCGCACGTCCGAGGTCCTGGAGAACGAGGACGGGGTCTCCACGAAGGCCAGAGCCAGGATCAGGAAAATGGAGAAGCTCAGGATCCTGGGCCAGGGCAGAGCACTCAGCGGCGGCCACTCGCGCCAGGCAGACGGGCAGGCGGCCCCGGAGCAGAGGGGAGGCCGGGGCGGGACCCACGCTTCCCGCCGCGGCCGCTCCCGTGTCAGCTGAGAACGTTCTGGAAAGGCCCCCTGGCCACCACAAGGGCCCTTCGGAGGCCCGACCAGGGTGGGGACACGCACTCACTCACCTCTGCCACAGCTTGGAGTAGTACCAGCGGTACAGCCACATCGACCAGACGTCCATGCGGTGGTTGATGGAGCGGTACTGGGGGACCACACGGGCACGAGTGGGCGCCCCACCCCTCACCGGCACACAGAGCCCCAGAGCCAGCGGGGGCCTGGCCCGGGACCCTCCCTCAGGGCCACAGTGCTCCCATCCACCCCACGCACTCTGCGGCCCCCGGGACGTCCCCTGCTGGCCCGGGCTGGGCGCCCCGGAGAAGCCCACCTGGATGGCGTCATCGATGAAGACCACCGCCTGCTCCAGGCACACGGCCCGCTTCTCCGCGGCATCTGCAGGGGGCGGGGGGCATGTCAAGGGCGCAGGCCATGGGCACTCCAGCTCCAGAACACGCCTGGCTCTGCTTGTCGGCAGGGGCTCCCCGAAAGGGGAAGGGAGGCCACGCTCAACCTGGGACACGCCTCGGTTCTCTGGGCCTGTTCCCCTTCTGCTCCCAAGCCGGAACCCACGGAGGGCTGCACCGTGAGGGGCCACCGAGCTGCCCTCAGTGCCCTACTGCCCCACCCACCCACCCCCCAGGGTGGCCCACGACCCTGCACCCCATCCCAGGAGCAGCACCAGCCCCCCGCATCCCACGGGACTTTAGTCTCCACGCAGACTCTGCGCCTCTTCAAGAGGCAGAGAGGAAACCACCCAAGCACCCAAGGTGGAGCCCTAAGCACCCTTCAGCCACCCACCCAGCAACCCGGCACAGGGAGCCTCTGTGGGAGCGGGCAGGGCCCCGGAGTGCATGAGTCGGGTGGCCCTTGAGTCCCACAGCCCCCAGTCAGACCCAGGGATCTGTACACCCCATTCCGTGGCACCCGGCTGTAGCACCCAGCTCCACGGCATCCGGTTTTGTGGCACCCTGTTTCACGGCACCCAGCTCTGTGGCATCCAGGTTCCGTGGCACCTGGCAGCATTGTTGCAAGATCACGTGGGCAGGAGCCACCTGAGATGTCCCCACGGCAAAAGCCATTTCATGTCAGAGTCGGGAGAAGCTGCCCAAGACCAGGACAGGGCAGGGTCAGGCAGCAGGGGTGGGGGCGAGACAGGTCAGGGTAGGGGGACACGCCCAGTATACAGGGGGTCTGTCGGAGCCCCTTGAGGCCTCTCCTCTGCCGTGGCTGCTCTTCTACGAGAGCCTGTGTCTGGCCCCCTGGGCTCTCGGGAAGCCCCTTGGGGAAGGATCCCCACCCCCCCATGCCAAGCTCTCACGAGCACACCCTCCCCCTCTCCTGCAGCCTCCCCCACCCAGATCCAGGGGCTCTGCCAGGCCGAGCTCCCCAGAGCCTGAAACATCCCCAGCCTGGTGCCCAGCAAGGCCATCGCCTGCCCCAAGCTGCCCTCATGGGGCAGTTACCAGCCTGTCCAGTCATCAGGAAAGAGTGACTTTCTTCCGGGGAGGAGGGGCAGGGCCCTGGTGGCAGCTCCCCCACACGGCAAAAGACCCCACTTCACGGCCATTCAGGGCAGCTGGGCAGGCCGAATGAATAGCCCTCAGTCCCTGCTGTCCTCAGGGAACGGGCACAGAATGTCCTGCCCATTGACAGAGGACCCCCGTGGTGCCACTTTCCCAGGGCGGGGGCAGCAAGGAGTCCCACCCCCACCCCAGTCCCCCCAGCTAAGGCCCTGGGCTGAGGGTCGGTCCCTGGGGGTCCGAAACCCCCGCAATGCCGCAATGCCCCAGGTGTGGCCCCCGTGGCCACCCCATTTCCAGAGACCCACACAGCACCCCCAGGCACCTGGCTGCCACTGCGCCCCGCCTTCCTGACCAGCCAGGCACGGGTCACGTGGAGGACTGGCCAGGGGACAGACTGCCACCTGGGCCTCCAGTTTCGTCACTGCTGACTCGGGTGGTGCCAAGGAGGCCCCCACCCACCAGCTCTGCAAACAGGGGCAACCAGGAGCCGCGCTGCGCCCGGAAGCGAGCCGGGCAGGGAGGGCACCAGACCCCAGTGGTGGGTGACCAGGGGGTCCCAGATCCCTCCCCTGCACCAGCCCCTCCAGGCTGCTGGGGAACAGGAAGGACGGGAGGGTGCTGCTGCGGTGGCGGCAAAGGGAGGAAGCTGCTCTGGGTGTCCCGAACCCCACCCAAGCACGACACCCCGCGCAGGGAGTGACCAGCGGCCAGCCGAGAGGAAAGCTGCGGGCCACTTCCTGGTTGAAAGTCCGAACCGAGGGGGGTGGGGGAAGACGGGAGAACGGGGCGCTGGGCCTCAGTTTCCCCGAAGCACCGGGGGCCGCCTCGCGGGCGTCCTGAGCCCTGCCCCGCACAGCACGTGGCCGCGTCCGGCCCGCCGGGACTGGCCGCAGGGCGCCGGGCGCTGGACGTCCCGAGCTGTCCCCGGCCGGCCGGGCGAGGCCTCCGCGGTCCCGCGCCGTCGCGCCGCGCCCCGGCCCGTCGTCGCACCCCTCCGCTCCCGGGCCGGGGGTCGCCGGGGCGCCGTCCCCGGCCCCCGACCCCCGGAGAGCAGCTGCCCGCGCCCCTCGGCCCCCGCCCGGCCCGGCCCGACGGACGCGGCCGGCGCGGCCCCGACGGCGTGACCCGCGCGCGGCCCCGACGGGGCGCCCCGCGCGCCGCCGCGCTCACCGGGACCGACGTGGGCGCCGTAGCGAGGGGCCGAGTCCGCCGAGCTGTCGCCGCCTGCGCCGCCGCCGCCGTCGCGGGCCCCGCTCAGGAGCGGCTTCGACTCGGCCCCCGCGTCCGCCGCCATGGGGTCGCGGCGCGCGCCGGGACCCGCTCGGATGCGCCGGGCCCCAGTGCGCAGGCGCGCGGCCCGGCCCCCGGCGCGGAGGTGTGGCCGGCACCAATGACGTAAGGGAGTCCCTGCCCGACGGCCAATGAGAGCGGGGAGCCTCGCGAGTGGGGCGGGGCTTCGCCTGGCCTCTGCCCCTTGTGGGGCGGGGCTTCGCCTGGCCTCTGCCCCTTGTGGGGCGGGGCTTCGCCTGGCCTCTGCCCCTCAAGGGGCGTGGCTTATCCTGGCCTCGCCCCCTTAGGGGCGGGGTTTAGCTTAGTCCCTGTGGGTGGGAGCGATGCAAAAGTTGCCGTCGCACTGCAAAGAAGGTTTCTCAAGGCCACTTTTGCATCACCCTGGGCCCGGCGTAGAAGCACATGCTCTTCCTTCCGGAGGAATAATGCAAGGGCTCAGAGTCTTGCAAGCATCTGGTCACGAGCTTACACCAAATGCGCGCCGGGGCGCGCTGCTGTTGGAGCCTGCCAAGCTACTCCGCAGCGAGTGTGGGCACCACGAAATGAGGGGGGTGGGGGTGACGAGTGAGCTCCAGCGAGCACCGGGAACTGGAGGCAAAAAGAGACGTCCCAGCGCCACCGCCTGCAATGCGACCTCCAGCATCCCCACTCCCCACGGGGCCCACAATCCTAGACGTGCGGGCCGGAGAGCAGCGCCGCGAACCGCGTGCCGACGGCGTGGGCGTCACAGCCACCAAAGGGCGAGGGTGCAACAGCAAGAAAGGGAAGGACCAGGCGGATGGCAGATTTAAAGGCTAAAAGTCATGGTCCGCCCTCTCGGACCCGCCCAGAGCCACCGAACGCTGGAAGTTCAGCGCCAGTGCC